>NC_057794.1:141072369-141074474 GCF_018294505.1 Triticum aestivum | reverse complement strand
CCAACACAAACCCAAGACCCTCGCGAGGGGCCAAGCCTCGCGGGGCGGACGACTTGGAGCTTCCTCAGGCACGGCCTTGTCAGGCTGGCTCACGAGGAGGCGGAGAGATCAAGACGGGGTACCTCACGAGGTGCCCGTGACGCAAGCCATGACGACTCAGGGCGCCAGGCGGGTGCCAGCCCGCGCAGCGTCCTCCTTCCCTCTTTGGTGCAAAGGGGGCAAGCGCAGCCGCAGAGTACCGAGGCATCAGGCAAAGGTTGCCATTTCGGTGCAACGAGACCAAGACCAGGAGGACTACGAGACAGAGGTCACCATGGAGCCCAAGATGGCGTCATCACCAGAGCTTTGCACAAGCGAAGACTGCTTTTGTTAGGATAGCTGATACTTGTTGTCCCCCTTCAAATTAGCCCGCCATTGTTGGCTCCCTTCTCGCTCAATATTTGGGGAGAGGACCAAGGCCTCTATAAATAGGACTAGCCACCCCCAGGGTAGGGAGGATCGAGAATCAGCCAACCCAGAAACAAGCTGGGGTCGAAATCAGGGTCGGTCAGTTGGAGGAAAGCAGAGAGAGAAAGGAGACTGAACTCCACCGAGCAATTCATCGCCCCAGCCAAGAACACACCCTCGCGAGGCTGTTCTCCCTTGTATTGTTCATCATCATCAGCCCAAGAGGCAATCCACCACACCACACACTAGAGTAGGGTATTACACCACAATGGTGGCCCAAACCAGTATAAACCCTGTGTCTCTTGTGTTGTTCTTTCCTTAGTTTAGATCCTAGCATGGCGGAGGGGTGCAGGTAGGTAGGGGGTGAAATCTCCGCCGCACCCCAGTGTTCGAACCTCAAGGGTCTGCCGGAACCCGAAATCCGACATTTGGCGCGCCAGGTAGGGGTGCGCCGGAATTCATCTTCCACCTCCCCGTTCTCCTCCGACCATCACGCCCATGTCTGATGCTCGTCGGGCCCGCGCCGAGTGCCGGGACGCACTCGCTTCCCGCGTCGCCCAGATGGCCCCTGTCGGCGGGCATCCACACCGTTCCCCATCACCTGCCATCAACGCCGCCACCGGCCCGGCGGGGGATGGGCAGCAAGCATCATCCCAGCATCCGTCAGTGCGGCAAGACGGCCGCACCGCAACTCCCTCGCTCACCCCAGCTGGTTCTTCGTCCCGCGCGCTCCGCGCGCCCATGGAGGCTCGAGATGCACTCATCGCGGCAAACGAGCTTGTCACATCCTAGCTAGTTTATGCATTAGAGTGTTGCATCATGTTTATTCTTTCATCAGAAACCTGAAATGGGGATGACAGAACCCCCAGTCCCCTCTGAAACCAATTAGGGTTTACTAAAAACTTTTTCAATGAACCTGAAATGCCCTTCTAAAATGCCCATCATTTTTGTCTTGGTTCAGAACCTCTGCCAAAAGTGATGCACATTTTCCTAGGCCATCTTAGGGTTTTTGAATTAAATCATAAATATTTGAATTTGGGCATTTAAAATTATATAAACTATTTAAATGCTCAAATATCTCCAAACTAAAATGTTTCATGTTGGAAATAATCCAACTATGGACCAGGAGTAGTTTGGTGATTTTAGGAGTTGCCTAAGTATTTTATTTAATTCAACAAAGTTGCAGAAGTATTAAAAAAATAGAAAACAGAAAGAAATGGAAAAAACTTACCTGGCGCCCAGCACCCGGCCCACCTGCCGGCCCAGCCTAGCGCCGCTCCAGCGAGCTGCTTGTCGGCCAGGCAGGCAGGCAGGTGCCCGACGGCGACCGCAGCGCGCGCCACGCACCTGCTCGCCGCCTCGCCGCTCCTCGCGCCCGGTGACGTCGTGGATCAGCCTCTCTCGCTCCCCCGAACCCCCCAGACACCCCCTCTCCTCTCCAGCTCCTCCCCCTCGCGCTCCCCCGCCATGGCCGACGCCACCATCGCCGTGCCTTCGTCGTAGCCGTGCTCCCCGCCGCCCGTGCGTCCTCTCATCGTGTCCAGGAGCTCCGCCGCTGTCCACTTCATCGAGCAGCCGAGCCCCGAGCGCTCGCAACGCCCGAGTCCACCGCAACGACCTCGCCCGAACCGCCGTCGCCGGAGATCCCCTTCAACGCC
>NC_057794.1:141062347-141072359 GCF_018294505.1 Triticum aestivum | reverse complement strand
CCACCATCGCCGTGCCTTCGTCGTAGCCGTGCTCCCCGCCGCCCGTGCGTCCTCTCATTGTGTCCAGGAGCTCCGCCGCTGTCCACTTCATCGAGCAGCCGAGCCCCGAGCGCTCGCAACGCCCGAGTCCACCGCAACGACCTCGCCCGAACCGCCGTCGCCGGAGATCCCCTTCAACGCCGTCGTCGCTCCGGTCCATCTCCGGCCACACCAAGGGCTTCGTCGCACTCACTGTGAGCTTAGCCATCTTCCCCCCCCCCTCCTTTTCTTGCTCCCGAGCTGTGTAGCGACCTCCCGGAGCTCAACCGCACCCACCACCGTGGAGCTCGTCGCCGACGTGCTCCCGGTCATCCTCCGGCCACTCCACGGTGTCCGTCATGCTCACCGTGTCACTTAGCATCTAGCTAGCCACTTCCCGAGCCTCACCGACCCCTCTAGCGTCAAGTTCATCTTCGGCCGAACCCCGGTGGCCGCCAAAGTCGTCGCCGGCGCCAACTCCGGCCACCCCGACCCCAACGGACTCCACCAAGAGCTGCGGCTCGTCCTCAGCTCCACTCCGGTGGTCTCCGCGACCCATTTGGTGGCCGAAACAGCCAAAACCACTTCCGCCGCCGCGTCGGGCTCGCCGGCGGCTAAACGCCGGTGCAGCCGACCCGGGTTTGACCACGGGTGGGCCCTGGTTGACTCCCCTGAGTCAATGACAGGTGGGGCCCAGCCATGTTAATTAAACAGGTTTAGTCTTAATTAAACTTTAATTAATCTAATCACACTGACACGCGGGACCCACTGTCAGGTTTGACCCGGACGTGTTCCGTTGACCTGCTGACGTCACACTGACGTGAGGCTGACGCAATAATTGATTTTTTGGAATTAATCTAATATAGGAAATTCCAGAATAAAGTTTAAACTTCAAAAATTCATAACTTTTATTCTGTAACTCCAAATCAGACAAATTATATATGAAAAATGATCAGAAAAATCCAATCTATCCATCTGTACTATTTTCATGCATGATTAAACAAGTTAACCTGATGTTTAATACAGAACAAGGAAAAACACTTTAAAAGGCCATGTTTGAGTTTGGAATTTGAATCTTTGATTCAAATTGGTTCAAACCCTTCTGGTCTTAGTTGCATTAGCCCAACACACTCATATTGCTATGTTTCATGCATGCATCATATTGTTGCACATTGTTTGGTGATGGTTGTGTACCGGTGTTCTTTGCGGCAGGTTCTGCCCCCGAGGAGTACCGTGATTACCCTAACGAAGAACCGTATCAGTGCATCGAACCATCAGGCAAGCAACCAACCATTTGATCATATCGATACAATCCCATGTTCTCGCTCCTGCTCTCTTTTACTGCATTAAGACAACGCGTTTCAAACTGCTGTGTGCTACGGTAGTTGAGCCCATTTCCTCTGCATGACCTGTCATTGCCACAGTAACTAGATGAAACCCACTAGCATGTGTAGGAGTTGATTGAGCCATATGTATGTGTTGTTCCTACCTTGCTATGCCTGCTATGCTTAGAGTCGTGTCAGGTCTGGTTCATTTGGGTGATGGCTAGAGTGAAATGATTATGTCGGTAATGAGAGTGGTGTGGTGAACACGATTTGGTAAAGGTATCGATGAGAGGCCATGTAGGAGTACATGGTGGGTTGTTTCATTGAAGCCGACCTTAAGCACTGAGATCTGTATGTGTGATTTAAGATACAGCTACTACCATGCATTGGGCCCTGAAATATGACCCCGCTCGACTTCTTATTCACCCTAGCTCTCTGTCCAGGAGTTGCACGTAGTTTCTGGTGTTTGTAGCCTACTGGAGGCCGTGGACAGCGCTGACCGTAGGGGTGGGCTGTGATGCGGTAGGTATGTGGCACGGTGTACCGAATACCCGTTAGGTATCTCGGGAACCCTATTCACATCGTTCGGGGCCGTATGGGAAACCTCGGCCAGACTCCCTGCGGATGGAACCTGGATAGGCGATAAACCTGGACTAGAGACTTAGGTGTTTAGGTAGGTCGTGGTCTACACCCACGTCGGCTTTCGCTTGAAGTCTGCCGAGCACATGTCGTGTGCAGACGCTAAGTGGTGGAAACATGTATGAAGAAGTACACCCCTGCAGGGTTATCATGATCTATTCGAATAGCCGCGTCCACGGTAAAGGACTACTTGGTTGCCTATACAGTTCATAGACAAGTAAATGGAAACTACTAAAAGCCTCAAGATAAGTGTGAGTGCCGAGGATGGCTCTTCCGTAGGAAGACGGAGGTGGATCCTCGGTAGTGTATTGAATTGGTGAGTAGTGGACTCGTGTACGCAAAACCATTTCAAGTTGGAGTCTCGTAGGTTAGCCTAGCCAAGAGTCAAAGCTGGCTTGCTGCAATAACTCCACCAACCCTTCTTGATAATATGCATGTATGTAGGATCTGATGTAAGTCTTGCTGAGTACCTTTGTACTCATGTTGCTATAATTTACATTTTTACAGAAGACGCTGCAACCCCTTCTGATGGGTTCTACGTAGACGTTGACATCAATGAGTAGGCTAAGGCCCAGGTGGTGATCCTGAGCTTGTGAAGGACCACGTAGTATAGCTAGGCTTTCCAAGCCTCTTTTATTTTTCTAGTTGTCTGTACTCAGACAAGTTACTTCCGCTGCTGGTTTGTATGATTGTATGACTTGAATGCTGGGTCGTGTGACCCGTACCTTTGTGTATGTTATGTATGGCTCTCTGAGCCTTAAATAAAGTACTTGTGTCGTAGAGTCATGTTGTGATGCCTTGTTGTATTTGCACATATCGAGCATATTGTGTGTATGATTGAAATGCTTGGTATGTGTGGGATCTGACTATCTAGTTGTTTATCTTTAGTAGCCTCTCTTACCGGGAAATGTCTCCTAGTGTTACCGCTGAGCCATGGTAGCTTGCTACTGCTCTGGAGCACTTAGGCTGGCCAGCATGTGTCCTTCTTCGTTCCGGTGTCTGTCCCTTCGGGGAAATGTCACGCATTGAGTACCGGAGTCCTGTTAGCCCGCTACAGCCCGGTTTACCGGAGTCCTGCTAGCCCTGTGCTACAGCCCGGACCCACTTGCTGATGACCGACACGTTCGAAGCTGGGTCATGGATGCCTGTCCCTATAAGTCTGTGCCACTTTGGGTTTACGACTAGTCATGTCAGCCCGGGCTCCTTATCATATGATGCTAGCGACACTATCATATACGTGAGCCAAAAGGCGCAAACGGTCCTGGGCAAAGGTAAGGCGACACCCGTGGGGATACCGTGCGTGAGGCCGCAAAGTGATATGAGGTGTTACCGGCTAGATCGATGTGACATCGAATCGGGGTCCTGACAGCGTTGGCATCAGAGTCGGACTGCCTGTAGGTTCTCCAAGCCAAACTGGTCGATGTTGAGTCTAGAAATTCTTTAGTTATATGTAGGGGAATTGTTTGTGGGTGGAACGTAAGGCTCTTTTTACTCCTTTATCTTATGACATTCTGATCTGAGTCAGTCTATTCTTCCACTGGGGGTTAAGGAATTAGGATCTATTCTCTTTATCAGGATCACGTGTTACTAATCAGTAGTACCTTATAGGTTTGATGGATACAAGCCTAGTTCAATTCTACTATCACATTATGTTGCTAGGATGGACTCAGAACTTGATATGATGATGTTGAGTGTGTATGAAATCCTTTGTCAAATGTCTCAAATCCTTCTTGAGCATTTACAGCTGTTATGCTGCCGAAATTTTGCTAGAAATTCTAATGCCTTTGCATTATGATTGTGTTTTCAGATGGCCACTCGCGACCTCAATCAAGTGGTTCGCCTGGCTCGATGCCTAGATGTACCCGGTCATACCGCCATGTTGGTCAGGGTAATGACTGAGGCTGGATACCGTTGGTATCCTGAGTACACGGTCGAAGAGCAATTCCGAGACTTTAATCAAAGCCAGTATCTCTGCACTGTCAGGATATTTCCATCTTATCCTAGGTCCACCGAGCCCCTTCACTGCTCCTATGGACTCGGGGTTACTATTGAGATGGCTGTGCAGGACGCCGCCTACTCTATGATGACCATCATGCGAGTCAGGTCCGGCCTATTTCGGGACTCTGATTTCCGGTATATGCCAGGATCACTTCCGGGAGCACAAGGGTATCTCCAGGCTATCTATGCTGACCCCACCTAGGAGGATTCACGGACTCGCACCACTGCCGAGATGCTCGAGGATAAGGACCGTGAAAATCAGGCCTTGAGGTTAGAGCTCTTCAATAACCGTGCTGACCATTGGGCCACATTGACTCGGTTTGCACCGGCGGTGCAAGCTGGATATTCGGATATGCGCGATCTCTATCCTGTGAGATCTGCTCTGCCAGACATGATGGGTTGGCGTGACGTAGGAGGCATCACCCCACCTCGCGGTCCCCGCAGGCCACCGTCTGTTGGTCCAAGACCTCATCCTAGTCCCTATGGTCCACAAGCTCCGCGAGATCGTCTGTTTCCGGATGATCATGTTGAGCTTCCAGGCTATGGAGGTGACTTTTACAAGGACTACTACGGATCGGTCTGAGTTAGTGGTAGTATCACTAGTTCGTGTTAGCTGTGTCGTCTATCGTCCTGCGTGACTCGTGGGATATGACCTAGTTGTATCGCCTTCCGGAGGTGTAGAAAAATAATGTATAGTAGCTGGGAATGCCTCCGATGAGATGTAATCCTCTTTTCACCGTAATAGCACTTTGTTTGGTCTTGTACTAAACCCTGTATGGTGTGTATGACGATGGAATAAAGAAGCAGTTTCTGTATCTACCATGCCATACGGATGATCATCTTGCATTCCGAGTTATTCCTTACATTCTGTATCCTATGTCGGAATTTTATCATTCTGACTGAATCATTGTCTTGTTTACCTAGGATGGTCAACACGCGCACTAACCCTGCTCCTCAAGAGCAGGTCGAAGGCAGTGAAGTCAGGAATGCAAATCTGCCTCATCCTCCTTCCCTAGCCGAGGTTATGATGGAAGCCGAAAGGAATAAACGGGAGACCAACCGTTTGTTGGAGCGTATTGAACAGAACACAGCACACCATCAGAGGACTAATGTGGTGTCACTCAGTGATTTCATCAAGTTACATCCACCCACGTTCCACCACTCCGTCGAGCCTCTCGACGCTGATGACTGGCTTCGCAGTATCTCTCACAAGCTGCGTTCCGCGCTAGTAGCTGAGGCCGACAAGGTCACCTTTGCTGCATACCATCTTGAAGGCCCCGCCAGTTTATGGTGGGAGAATTATGGAGCTATGCGCCCAGCGGGCCATGTCACTACTTGGGCTGAATTCAGCGAGGCTTTCCGTGAACATCACATTCCGGAGGGTCTCATGGACCGTAAACGTGAGGAATTTTGCAATTTCACCCAAGGCCGACTCTCTGTGGATGCTTACAGCAGGGAGTTTGGTAACCTCGCACGATATGCCACTGAGGAAGTTTCTACCGATGCCAAGAAGCAAGCAAGGTTCCGTAAGGGGCTTAGTCCTGAGCTTCGCCGCGACCTCCGTCAGCATGAGTGCACATCTTTTCAGAAACTTGTTAACAAGGCCATCAGTGCTGAAACTGGTCAGACTGATTATGACGCAACACGCAAGCATGGCCGTGACATGGGTTCCTCATTCGGTGCTGGTCCTCAGAAGCGCCGCGTGTGGGTGCCCAACACCGCCCTGCCACCCAGGTTCACACCGAGGCCATCTTTCCAGGCGCCTCGCCCTGTTCAACAGTCTGCACCAGCCAAGCCCTATGGGGGTCCAACCAACAATGCTCCTCCACGTACCAGTTCCGTGACTTGTTTCAAGTGTGGGGAATCTGGCCACTATATGCGTGAGTGTCCCCAGACCAACCCCAACCAATCTGCTAAAGCTGTTGGCCGTGGCAAGCCAACAGGGAAAGTGTTCCACGCCAAGCCGGCCACCGCTACACGTGGCCATGTCAACTGTATCTCTGCCGAGGAAGCTCAAGAGGATCCCAACGTCGTTCTTGGTACGCTTCTTGTTAATTGCCACCCGGCATCTGTTCTTTTCGATACAGGAGCCTCTCATTCTTTTATATCCGAAAATTATGCTCGTTTGCATAACATCGCATTCTGTGACATGCCAGCCTCTATGGTAATTCAAACTCCGGGGTCCAAATGGCAAACTTCTAGAGTAAGCCATGGAAATGAAATCCAAGTCGACAGACTTGTTTTCCTCGCATCTTTGATAGCCCTTAAATCTTCAGATATTAATATCATTCTGGGTATGGACTGGATGTCAGTTCATCATGCCCAAATTGATTGCTTCTCTAGGACTGTTCAACTTACCCATCCTTCGGGGAAGATAGTCAATGTCTTGACCCGAATAGCCAAGCGACAGTTATATTCTCTTAACGCCAGCCCTTTGCCAGACCTTGAGGACGTCCCGGTAGTCCGTGACTTTCCGGATGTCTTCCCAGAGGAATTGCCAGGTGTTCCACCTGACAGGGATGTTGAGTTCGTAATAGACCTCATTCCAGGAACCGTTCCGATTGCTAGAAGACCCTATAAGATGGCACCACTAGAACTAGCCGAGCTTAGGAAACAACTCGATGAGTCCTTGAAAAAGGGTTTCATCCGACCTAGTTCATCTCCGTGGGCTTGCCCCGTCCTCTTCGTCAAGAAGAAGGATGGTACGGACCGGATGGTCGTAGATTACCGACCTGTCAATTTGGTCACAATCAAGAACAAATATCCGCTCCCTAGGATCAACGACCTGTATGATCAGCTCGCTGGATCCTCAGTCTTCTCCAAAATGGATTTGAGGTTGGGCTACCATCAAATCAAAATCAGAAACGGGGACATTCCTAAAACGGCCTTTGTTACTCGTTATGGCCAATACGAGTACACCGTCATGTCCTTCGGTCTAAACAACGCTCCAGCCACCTTTTCTCGGTTAATGAACTCAATCTTCATGGAGTATTTGGATAAATTCGTCGTAGTTTATCTCGATGATATACTCATCTACTCCAAGAACGAGGGGGAACATGCCGAACATCTAAGGCTAGTGTTGAAGAAACTTTGAGAGCATCGCCTTTATGCCAAGTTTTCCAAATGTGAATTTTGGTTGTCAGAAGTGACCTATCTGGGTCATGTAATATCTGGTAAAGGTATTGCTGTTAACCCTGAGCGAGTTCAAGCCGTCCTTAATTGGACTCCACCTGAATCGGTCAAGCAAGTTCGGAGTTTTCTAGGCTTAGCGAGTTATTGCCGTCGCTTTGTCAAAAACTTCTCCAAAGTTGCTAAACCTCTAACCGAACTCCTCAAGAAAGATAAAAAGTTCGAATGGACTCCACAATGTGAGCACAGCTTTCAGGAACTGAAAAGACGCCTGACTTCTGCTCCCGTTCTGGTACCGCCAGACTTCTCTAAGGACTTTGTTATCTACTGCGACGCCTCGCGACAAGGACTAGGCTGTATTCTCATGCAAGATCGACATGTAATTACTTACGCCTCACAGCAATTGCACCCACATGAGGAGAATTATCCTACTCATGATCTAGAGCTTGCAGCTGTAGTCTATGCACTTAAAACCTGGCGACATTACCTCCTCGGTAACCGTTGCGAAATATTCACTGACCACCAAAGTCTGAAGTACATTTTCACCCAACCGGATTTGAATCTCAGGCAAAGACGTTGGGTTGAGTTGATCACAGATTTCGACTTAGGAATAACTTACACCCCAGGGAAAGCCAACGTCATGGCTGATGCGCTAAGTCGTAAATCTTATTGTAACAACCTGATGTTACAACAAGGTCAACCGCTTCTCCATGAGGAATTTCGGAAGCTTAACCTTCACATTGTTCCTCAAGGATTTATTTCCACCTTGGTAGCGAAACCTACTCTTACGGATCAAATCATCGTTGCCCAAAAGCGAGATAAAGGAATATCTAAAATCAAGGAGAACATTGCTAGCGGAGGTGCTAGTTGTTTCTCCACAAATGATCATGGTGTTGTGTACTTTGAGAACCGTCTAGTGGTTCCCAAGAACCAGCATCTACGGCAGTTGATCCTTAAGGAGGCTCATGAATCTCCTCTCACCATTCATCCCGGTAGTACTAAGATGTATCAGGACCTACGCCAGAGGTTCTGGTGGACTAGGATGAAGAGAGAAATTGCTCAGTATATTGCTAATTGCGACGTCTGTCGTCGTGTAAAAGCAGAGCATCAACGGCCTGCTGGCACCCTTCAACCCTTAGCTATTCCTGAATGGAAATGGGATAAAATTGGTATGGATTTCATTACCGGTTTTCCCAGGACCAAGAGAGGGAATAATGCTATCTTTGTCGTTGTCGATCGTCTTTCCAAAGTGGCCCATTTCTTACCTGTTCGTGAGAGTATAACCGCTAGTCAGTTGGCAGACCTATACATCTCCCGGATAGTGTCTCTCCATGGTGTTCCTTTGGAAATTAACTCGGATCGAGGAAGTCTTTTCACCTCTCGATTTTGGGAAAGTTTCCAAAACGCTATGGGAACCCGCCTTTCCTTTAGCACCGCTTTTCACCCTCAATCGAGTGGTCAAGTAGAACGCGTCAACCAGATCCTAGAAGACATGCTTCGAGCCTCTGTTATCTCATTCGGAATGGATTGGGAGAAGTGCCTTCCATTTGCCGAATTTGCTTACAACAACAGCTATCAATCTAGCTTGGGTAAAGCCCCTTTTGAAGTTCTCTATGGACAACGGTGTCGAACACCCATTAACTGGTCAGAGACCAGGGAAAGACAATTCTTTGGCCCGGATATGATTCAGGAAGCAGAAGAGCAAGTTCGCATCGTTCGTGAAAAGTTGAAAACAGCCCAATCTCGTCAAAGAGTCAATATGACCGAAAACATAAGGCTATGACTTTCGAGGTTGACGAGAAGGCTTACCTTCGGGTTACCCCTCTGAAGGAAACCCATCATTTCGGTATCAAAGGCAAATTGGCTCCTCGTTACATTGGACCTTTTCGCATTCTCGCCAAACGAGAAGTTGCCTACCAATTGGAACTACCTCCGCACCTCTCCAGAGTCCATGATGTCTTCCACGTTTCTCAACTCAAGCGTTGCTTTTCGGATCCTATCCGTGGAGTGGACTACGAAACGCTTGATCTCCAAGATAATCTTACATATCGAGAGTACCCCATTCGTATCCTCGATCAGGCCGAGCGTACCACTCGACGTCATAACATCAAGTTTCTCAAAGTACAATGGTCGCACCATTCTAAGGATGAAGCAACTTGGGAAAGGGAGGATCGTCTTCGACTTGAGTATCCCGCCTTCTTTCCGGAGGAACCCAAATCTCGGGACGAGATTCTTTTGAGTGGGGGTGAGTTGTCACATCCTAGCTAGTTTATGCATTAGAGTGTTGCATCATGTTTATTCTTTCATCAGAAACCTGAAATGGGGATGACAGAACCCCCAGTCCCCTCTGAAACCAATTAGGGTTTACTAAAAACTTTTTCAATGAACCTAAAATGCCCTTCTAAAATGCCCATCATTTTTGTCTTGGTTCAGAACCTCTGCCAAAAGTGATGCACATTTTCCTAGGCCATCTTAGGGTTTTTGAATTAAATCATAAATATTTGAATTTGGGCATTTAAAATTATATAAAATATTTAAATGCTCAAATATCTCCAAACTAAAATGTTTCATGTTGGAAATAATCCAACTATGGACCAGGAGTAGTTTGGTGATTTTAGGAGTTGCCTAAGTATTTTATTTAATTCAACAAAGTTGCAGAAGTGTTAAAAAAACAGAAAACAGAAAGAAATGGAAAAAACTTACCTGGCGCCCAGCACCCGGCCCACCTGCCGGCCCAGCCCAGCGCCGCTCCAGCGAGCTGCTTGCCGGCCAGGCAGGCAAGCAGGTGCCCGACGGCGACCGCAGCGCGCGCCACGCACCTGCTCGCCGCCTCGCCGCTCCTCGCGCCCGGTGACGTCGTGGATCAGCCTCTCTCGCTCCCCCGAACCCCCCAGACACCCCCT